>NC_090646.1:355784240-355799240 GCF_040937935.1 Hyperolius riggenbachi | reverse complement strand
ATACACACACACATACACACACATACACATACACACACACACACATACACACACATACACACAAATATATATATACACACACACACACACACACACACACACACACACACACACACACTACTTGATACATACATAGACATATGACTGTGCTAGGGATTATATTGTGACCTCTGAGGGACAGTTAAAGGAGTGCTTTAGGGAGGTAGGGGGAAAGAGTTGAACTTACCTGGGGCTTCTAATGGTCGCCCACAGATATCCTGTGCCCGCGCAGCCACTCACCGATGCTCTAGTCCCCATCGCCAGTTCACTTCCAGAATTTCCATCTTTAAAGTCGGAAAACCACTGCGCCTGGGCGGCCACTTCCTCGCTCCCGCTTTCACCGGGAGCATACTGCGCAGTCGCAGACCGTACTGTGCCTGCACAGTACGCTCCCGGTGACATCAGCAGGAGTGAGGACGCTGCCGCGCAGACACAGTGGTTTTCCGGCTTTGAAGTTGGAAATTCTGGAAGTGAACCAATGGCAGGGACCGGAGCATCGGTGAGTGGCTGTGCGGGCACAGGACGTCTGCGGGGGACTGTTAGAAGCCTCAGGTAACTTCAAGTAAGGTGTGTGTGTGTTGTTTTTTTTTTCCTGCTCCCCCTACAGCACTCCTCCTTTCAAAGGGAACCTAAACTGAGAGGGCTATGGATGTTTCCTTTTAAGCAATACCAGTTGTCTGGCTGTCCTACTGATCTCTTTGCCTGCAGTGGTGGCTGAAACACACACCTGAAACAAGCATGCTGCTAATCCATTCTGACTTCAGTCAGAGCACCTGATTTTCATGCTTGTTGAGGGGCTGTGGCTAAAAGTAATAGAGAGACAGGGTCAGCAGGAGAGTCGGGCAACTGGTATTATTTTAAAATGAAAATCCATGTCCTTTTCAGTTTAGGTTCCCTTTAAGTGACAAGACAATATATACTGTGTACAGCGCTGCGGAAGAAATTGGCGCTATATAAATACTAAATAATAATAATAATGAATACCGTTTTATCCCATTCTAATGCCATCCTTTCTGAGTTATAAGTACACCTGCTTGGAGCTGAATGTGAACTTTAGTTGATGGGGCGCTAACATTGTTAAAAAACATTTTTTTTTTTCATTTTTTTTTTATGTGTTCTATTAATCACCTACAGGAAAAACTCCTGCTTCTTGAGCAAAATGGAATTTGCATTGTATTTACATACATAAAGCTTGGTATATTGTACAATATGTTCCCTGCTATCAACTATTTGACATACAGCAAGGTGATTACAATGTCCTTCAGTATAGTGCAGTACAGGAAATTGTCTGTAGATAGAGATTTTATACTCAGTAACTTTATTTAAAATGGTTTGTGAATGATTATGAAACTAGTATTCATTTTTGCCATTTTTATTTAAAATGGTTTGTGAATGATTATGAAACTAGTATTCATTTTTGCCATTTACTTAAAGTTAAGCGCAGTTAGTGTGAAGTTTAGCTGTGTTGAGCCACGAGCAGCAAAACTGTGTTGCTGGCTAATGTGTTCAGACCCTATATAAAACCAGGTTTTTGTTTTAAAGGGAACCCAAGGTGAGAGGAATAATGCAAATTGCCTGGCTGTCCTGCTGATCCTCTGCCTCTAAAACTTCAAGCCATAGACCCTGAACTAGCATGCAGAATAGGTGACGATCAGCTGCATGCTTGTTTCGAGTGTGTGTGATTTAGACCCTACTGACAGGAAATTAACAGGACTGCTAGGCAACTGGTATTGTTTTTAAAAGGAAATAAATGAGGCAGCTTCCACAGGATTCATACCTCAGGCTCCTTTTAAACTGGCCAATACAGTAGAGCGTCAGCATGCTAGTCAGTACGTCTGTAGTAGGCCTGAACGATTTTAGGAAAAAATTGAATTGAGCGATTTCTGTCCGAAATTACGATTTTAATTCACGATTTCCTTCAAATCAAGCTTTGTTCTCCCTGTCTCTCTTTGTGCCCCCTTTGCCTCTTTATGCCTCCTCTAGGTCTCTCTCTTGCCCCCTCTGTTTCTCTGTGCCTGCTCTGTTTCTCTAATGCCTCCTCTGTGTCTCTCTCTGTGCCTGCTCTGTCTCTGTGCCCACTCTCTGTCTCTCGGTGCCTCCTCTGTACCCCAAGCTGTATCGGTTCTGGACATACCTTCCACTACGAGTCCAGCGATGCCCGTCTATCCACTTCACCTCCTGCAGGCTCTAATGCACAGAATACTTCCTGTATGTCATGTGACATATAGGAACCCGGAGTTTTGCCTAGCACAAGAGACTGCAGACAGCTATCGAGGACGGACAACGTTGGACTCGTGCGGAAGGTATGTCCAACGCTGCGGCCGCACGCGCCAGGATTTTGGGGAAGTTTAAAGCCGCTTCTTCAAATTTCCCCATGTGGAAATGACGCGATCGCGATAATCGCTGCTTTGACGATTCCGAAATTGCGATCTTGGTGATCGCGATTTCGGTTTAAATTCGATTTATCTTTCAGGCCTAGTCTGTAGTTAAATGACCTGCATGTTGTGTTCATTCAGTCAACATGCAATGCTAGTTGTAATGGACACCACTTTGTGCACTGCAGTGACAAAGTTCCAAGGTGTTCACCCTGCATAAGTTGCAATGTGATGCAGTGGAAACTGTTAAATACATACTACAGTGGATTGCTACCAGAACACACATTAACATGTGTACACATGTTCATTTCTACACCATGTTGATGCACACTATATTCAATGACCATGCACAGTAAAGTATGTCCACATACATTACGTGCAATGTTAATTTATTATCGCACACACTCCAGTGTGAAACTAGCCTAAAGTATATTCGCATAATAAAGGATACCTAAAGTGAGAGGGATGTGGAGGGTGCCATGCCCTCCAATCATAGCACCTGATCTGCATGCTTGTTCTGGGTCTGTGGCTAAAAGTATTAGGGCTTGTATTTGGTATGAATCTGCAGCATTTTCCTGCTGGCGAGAGGGGCAGGGAAACGCTGCCTATCGGTTTCAATTACTTTGTTGCTTAGATCGCACCGTTTTGCAAATGTGAACGGCATACTGCAGGCGAATATCTATAGCCGTACATGGCATGACTAAAGCTGTGGCTGAATCAAAAACAGTCGCTGCTCCCAGAGGAAATAAGCCCTTGGGCCTCATTCAGACTATACATGCTGCTGTGCACATATCGGCAGTGCGTATAGTTGCGCCACGCAAAAATGGTAGAAGGGCATAGACAACCCTTCTACCGTTCCCATCATATGTGCTGAACAGCAGTGTGATGCGCTATCGCACTGCTGCATGCATTTTTTTTGGGGGGGGATCGCAGCGCAGATCCATTTACTATAGTGAATGAGATCTGCAGCACATAGTAGCGCAGTTGGTGTGCAATCGTACTCATTGCGTTCCGATCGCACGCCACCACTGCTAAATGTAACGAGGGTTTACCAGGACAGACAATCTGCGTTGTTTAAAAGGAAATGTTGCCCTTATATCCCTCTCACTTTAGGTGTCCTTTAACCGCTTTTGGACCTGAAGTCTATGGCCCTTAACCACTGTCGAACCACGTCACGCCGATGGGCACAGCAGCCCCAGGACCGCCTAATGCCGTTTGACGTAAAGTGCTGGGGCTGGCTTTTGCAGGAGATCGCACGCATCTTCTCTTTGGCGGAGCTCTGCTCCGCCTTCAGTCTCCCAGCGGCTAGGTGTCGCTGCTAGGAGACGTACACGGCGATCCCGCCGTCTGTTTAGCAGGGCTGTGGAGTCGGGGCCATTTTGGTTACCCGGAGTCGGAGTCGTGGTCTCATAAACTGAGGAGTTGGAGGATTTTTGGACCGACTCCACAGCCCTGCTGTTTAGTACGTACAGCGATGCGATCTAAGGCGGTGCTGTACAGGGGACTGCCGCGTCACTCTGCTGTCCTCTCCAGAGGGACAAAAGCGATCCGTTGTGATAGGCTGAGGCCGATCGTGCTGATTGGCTGGGGGAGGGGAGGAGGTAAAAAATATTTGAAACAATCATTGGGGCAGCGATCATACCCCACCAACAGAGAGCTTTGTTGGGGGGGGGGGGGGGGGGGAATCACTCCTGTGCTGAGTTGTGCTGCCCTGCAGCGAGCCCTTAAAGCTGCAGTGGGCATTTTTTGTGAAAAATAGCCTGGTCTTTGCAAGGGTTATTTTGCCACAATCTGGAAAAATTGTGATCGCAGACTACTAGAGAAAAATGGAAGATGCACTCAAAATTGCTAGAAGTGTGCTCCAATCGAATTGAGGGAAATCTGAATACCCCTTTGGCTGTTTGATGAAAACCATTCGATATTGGTCTAAAAATAAATTTTCCATCCTTTTCAAGAATTTTTAAAGGACAACTGTAATGAGAGGGATATGGAGGCTGCCTTATCTATTTCCTTTTAACCACCCTGGCGTTACAATTCTTGCGGCCGCGGGTGGCTTTTTTTTTTTTTTTTTTTTTTTTTTAAAGGTTATTTTTCAGTGTAGCTAGCACTAGGCTAGCTACACTCTCCCTCCCCCCCCCCCCCAAGTCCCCCGGCACTGGGTTACCCCCCGGGGGATTAGAGCAAGCCGGCGGCGATCGGAGGCATGATGTAGGTAGCCAAGTGCTAGCTACATCCCCTCCGAAAATGTGGTGCCAAAAGACCCTCCAGGGCCTGAGCAATCCACCGCGGCGGTAATAGATGAGCTGAGCTCGTCATTCTCACCAAGGTGGTTAAAGGGAACCTAAGCTGAGAAGAATATGGATTTTTCCTTTTAAAATAATACCAGTTGCCTGACTCCTACTAGTCCTGTGTCTCCTAATACTTTTAGCCACAGCCCCTGAACAAGCATGCAGATCAGGTGCTCTGACTGAAGTTAGACTGGATTAGCTGCATGCTTGTTTCAGGGTTGTGACTCAGACACTACTGAAGCCAAAGAGATCAGCAGGATGTCAGGCAACTGGTATTGTTTAAAAGGAAACATCCATGTCTCTCTCTCAGCTAAGGTTCCCTTTAAGCAATACCAGTTGTCTGGCAGTCCTGCTGATTCTCTGCTTCTAATACTAATAATAAATCGACATTGACCCTGAACAAGTATGCGGCAGATCAGGTTTTTCTGACATTATTTTCCGATCTGACAAGATTAGCTGCATGCATGTTTTTGGTGTTGTTCAGGCTACTGCAGCCAAATAGATCAGCAGGTTTGCCAGGTAACTGGTATTGTTTAAATGGAAATAAATATGGCAGCCTCTATATACCTCTCACTTCAGGTACCCTCTAAAGGACATCTGTAGTGAGAGTGATATGGAAGCTACCTTATTTATTTCCTTTTAGGCTGCTTTCACAGTGCGACGTTAAAGTCACACGTTATAGATAGTAATAATGCAGAGTAACGCACAGCAGCACAAAGTATATGTGACACTCACAGTGCTCACATTGCGTTGTGTGTAACTTGTAGCAATATTTAGAAAGTGCTGCATGCTGTGCCGTTATCTGCGTTATTAGCTATGTTGGACTGTGCACATGCTCAGTAATGTGTTCGATTTTTTGAAAAAATGTGACGCATGCGCAGTTTTCGTTCTGTCAGTATGCGACGAAAAGTACGCATCAAGAGACTCATAACACAGTTCAATATAACGTCCAACTTCAAAACTAACATATGTTGTGTTAGGGGCACGTTGTGCGACCTTAACATCGCATCAAACGCAACGTCTTAGTGTAAAAGGGCCCTTAAGCAATACTAGTTGCTTGGTTATCCTGCTGATCCTCTGCCTCAAATACTTTTAGTCATAGACCCTGAACATGCATGCAGCTAATCTTGTCAGATCTGCCAATGTCAGAAACACCTGATCTGCTGCATGCTTGTTCGGGGTCTATAGCTAAATGTATTAGAGGATCAGCAGGATAGCCAGGCAACTAGTACTGCTTAAAACGAAATAAATATGGCAGCCTTCATGTCCCTCTCACTACAGTTGTACTTTAAAGGGATACTGTAGGGGGGTCGGGGGAAAATGAGCTGAACTTACCCGGGGCTTCTAATGGTCCCCCGCAGACATCCTGTGTTGGCGCAGCCACTCACCGATGCTCCGGCCCCGCCTCCAGTTCACTTCTGGAATTTCTGACTTTAAAGTCAGAAAACCACTGCGCCTGCACGCCCGTGTCCTCGCTCCCGCTGATGTCACCAGGAGTGTACTGCGCAGACACAGACCATACTGGGCCTGCGCTCTGCGCTCTCGATGACATCAGCGGGATCGAGCACACGGCAACGCAGGCGCAGTGGTTTTCAGACTTTAAAGTCTGAAATTCCAGAAGTGAACCGGAGGCGGGGCCGTAGCATCGGTGAGTGGCTGCGCCAACACAGGATGTCTGTGGGGGACCGTTAGAAGCCCCGGGTAAGTTCAACTCATTTTCCCCTCACCCCCCTACAGTATCCCTTTAAGGACTGTTTTCCATTGGAAGCATATTTCAATCTGTTTCGATCTTGTGTGCTCAGCTCTGCAAAGTGGATGGGAAAGAAGGAGCCCTTTTGCCTGTTCAAAAATGTCCTGCTTCATTTTTCTTTATTTTGTGCTTGCATAGAAAGTATGGGGGTGCAGGAAAATTGCAAAGCAATCGCGGTGCGGTGCAATTTTGTTTTTTTTTTGTTTGTTTTTTTTTTGTTTGTTTTTGTTTTGTTTTTTTGATCTGACAATTTAAAATTTTCCCTACTTGCTCTCCATCACAATCGCTCTGTAAATCGCACATAAGTCACGTTGGAAATGTGTGCAGTATTTGTTGGTAAAATCATGATTACCAGTGGAAAACTGCCTAAAGTCAACTGCAAAGGCATTACATACAATTTGCCTGTTATGTAACTGCACCAGATTCCCAACGTGCCCCGACCCCCGGTTCCTGCTTGTGGAGATACTTCTGAGGCTTTGGCCATTTCATCTGTCAAAGCAGAGACCCTTGAAATAAGTCGCAAAGTGTCTTGTTTGTTGTTTTATTGTCTGAAATATTTTAATTTGACCTTTTAGCACTTTTTTTAATAGAGTATCCATGAGCTTTGTAATAAGCTGAATAAATGTGGATTGACAAGAGTACTGATTACACAGAGCATGACTTTTTAACATGGGCATGCTTTTAAATTGATTGAAATACAGTAAAACAAGGATTGCACACGCTTTGATCGCTTGACACTGAATCCGTTGCAGTTTTATGTGGAACGTTGCAAAAGGTTACAAGAATAATAAATCTAACATTTGTATAGCGCCTGTCAGACTCATTTGCTTGAGCTGCAGCCATTATGTTCAGTAGGCAGTAGCAGTGTTGGGGAGTCTCGCCCATAGACTCCTTACTGAATAGGTACTGGCTTACTGACTGGGAACAGCCAAGATTTGAACCTTGGTCTTGTCAGAGTAGTACACTGTCCAGCCACATTTCATAATTATTGTTTTCCCAACAACTCGTACATTGCAAAGCAATAGCATGATACTTCATTACCATTTTGTTTGCAGGGTCTGGTAGGACAGCTTTCCATGTATTCTTGTGACGCAACCCAACACACCATGGTGACAAGGTGCACATGTGAATGCACCTATTGTTGGATGTTGGGAACATTGCATTGCTGTGCGATTACAACTCATTGCAAATGGTGTGAATGCGTTCTTGACTGCAGTAGATGCCGTGGCCATTCCACTTCCCTGTAGCTACATTTGTGCTAGACCACCATCCACTGAAGTGGTTGCATAGTACATGAATTTCCCTCCTGTGTTAGAATGGCTAAATGGTATTCTACATGAACCGTGTTGGAGACAGTGTTGTCATAGCATGCACAAACTATGTTTGTAGGATGTAGACATTAAGCATTTGCCAGCCAAACTGTTTATTGCATGTGGTCCTCAAGCAGGCTGTGACAGTACATGTCCTATGGGTAGGAGAGGGAGGAGGCTGGTTAGGGATATGGATTGCTTGTGTTAGTGGAATAAGTCAGGGAATGCCTGTACAGATCAATGAATAAGGAGGGTCAATGAGGTGAAAAAAACACTTTCCAGAGTTGATTCTGGGTTATGCAAATTTTGCATTAAAATGTACACCGCTTCAAAATGGACCAATCAAATTACGCTAAGGTGTAATTTTCAAGCTGCATACATGTGTATAGACACGCACGCACGCACACACACACACTGACCAAAATGGTCCAGAATGATTGTTTTCACCACAAAATGCCTGATGTCTGTATGTGCCTCCTAACTGTGGCACACAGCATGAAATGAGAATAAATATAACATTTTCACCATTCAGCAGCCTGAATAGAAGGTGTGGGTGTTGTGAGATGCTTATACTGTGTGGAACAGGTGGCATAGTCACGGGATGCACAGCCAGTACAAATGGGTGCATAATTTACCTTTCTGCTTATGAAAGGATACAATTTGGCTGGTTTCACAGTGGGACGTTACAGGCGCACGTTAGTGCAGCCTGTAACGCACCCCACCGCACAGCAATGAAAAATCAATGGGCCGTTCACAGCGCCCACGTTGCGTTACACAGTAACGCTGCGCCATCACACAACGTACTGCATGCAGTACTTTGTAAGCAGCATAGTCGCGTTAGACTGCTTGGACATGCGCAGTAATGTTGGGGAGGAGCGAAGAGCGGCCAGGCACATGGCTAATTAATATTCACTGCACTCAGTGACGTGCAGTGTTTACTTCCTGGAGCGGCCGCTCTGTGCGGCGATTGGCCGGGCGGGACCACGTGATGCCGCATGCGTCCAAGAGTGCGCATCACGGACGCCAGAGTGAGCTGCACAACGCGGCTCACTCTGACGTCCACCTTAAAGAGCACCAGGCGTTGCGATAGGGGCACGTTATGCGACCGTAACGTTCCCTAAAACGTAACGTCCTGGTGTGAAACTAGCCTTAAAGAGAACCCGAGGTGGGTTTGAAGAATATTATCTGCATACAGAGGCTGGATCTGCCTATACAGCCCAGCCTCTGTTGCTATCCCAAACCCCCCTAAGGTCCCCCTGCACTCTGCAATCCCTCATAAATCACAGCCATGCTGCTGACAAACAGCTTGTCAGAGCTGGCTGTGTTTATCTCTATAGTGTCAGTCTGCTGCTCTGCCCGCCTCCTGCAGAACTCCAGTCCCCGCCTGCATCCCTTCCCTCCCTGCTGATTGGAGGGAAGGGACAGGGGCAGGGACCGGAGCTATGCAGGAGGCAGGGGAGCAGCTGAGACTGACACTACAGATGTAAACACACCCTCACAGCACGGCTGTGATTTATGAGGGATTGCAGAGTGCAGGGGGACCTTAGTGGGG
Source organism: Hyperolius riggenbachi (assembly GCF_040937935.1). NCBI lineage: Eukaryota > Metazoa > Chordata > Amphibia > Anura > Hyperoliidae > Hyperolius > Hyperolius riggenbachi. Next base: position 355,789,926 of record NC_090646.1, on the reverse strand, counting down.
TTTGGAATAGCAACAGAGGCTGGGCTGTATAGGCAGATCCAGCCTCTGTATGCAGATAACATTCTTTAAACACACCTCGGGTTCTCTTTAAAATATGGTGTAATAATAGATAAGGGTGAAGACTGATTCATGGAAGACTTGCTGAGAAAAGTAAAATAATTCTAAAATGTGTTGTGTGGTTTGTTAGGCTTGATACCACTTGCTACAATAATGCACTCGTTGGGTATGTTTTTTTTTTTTTTTTTTTTTGCAGCTCAGAGGAATGTAGGAACCAGATCCTATTGTTAAAAATAGGATCCAGTTGTTTAAAAAAAAAAAAAAAGATCAAACAGGAGGCAGAGTCCTGATGACTGGCTCTGTTTTTTTTTTTCTGGATGAGTGAATGCATTGCCCAATGCCACCTATGATGCAACACATCTGAATGCGATGTGAAAAATGGATGGAGCCGGAACTGAATTAGTCCCTTTCGATCCTAACGGAGAAGTTAATGGGACCGAGTGTTGGGACACGGTTTTGTATTGTGTGAGAATGTGAAACTAGTATCTATCACTTGTATTGATTTCAAAATTAACTCGAAAGCATGGTTACACATGTTTTCAGTATTTGCTTGAAACTATTTTTATATTCACCATTTCTGGTGTCTGTTGCAACGGAAGCACTGTACAGACAAGCTGTGTAGGTCCCGGAAAAGCAGTGTGTAGTGCTCAGTGATTGGGTATGACAGATACATAAGTGGTACTTTGCTGCGGGATACTCCTGCTGGATTAAAAGACATTGGAGAAAGATAATCCATCCAGGTGCATTACTGAAGAGGAAGTCGGTGATGTCTCGGTACACTGGTATACACATTAGGTTTCCAACCAAAGCCGTCAAGAACTATCATTGTGATCATTCCATTTACAAGGTTTGCCTAATGCTGGGTACACACGTTACGTTTTTTTCCTGCTCTATACCCAAATAAAATGTTTAATAATAAAAAAAATTACAATAAAAAACACAAATATTTACCTAAGGGTCTAACTTTTAAATATCTATGTAAAGATGAAATATTTAATTTTTTTTAAAAATTATTATAAGCTTGTAAATAGTGATGGATGCAAAACGGGAAAAAATGCACTTTTATTTCCAAATAAAATATTGTCACCATACATTGTGATAGGGACATAATTTAAACTGTGTAATAACCGTGACAAATGGGCAAATGCAATACGTGGGTTTTAATTATGGAGGCATGTATTATTTTAAAACTGTAATGGCCGAAAACTGAGAATGAATTTTTTCCTTTTTTTTCTTATTCTTACTGTTAAAATGCATTTACAGTAAGGTAGCTCTTAGCAAAATGTACTACCCAAAGAAAGCCTAATTGGTGGCGGAAAAAACAAGATGTAGATCAGTTCATTGTGATAACGTTATAGGCTAATGAATGGGAGGTGAACATTGCTCGGATGCATAAAGTGAAAACTACTGAGGGCTGAAGTGGTTAAGCAATACCAGTTGCCTGATAGTCCTGCTGATCTTTCTGGATCAATAGCATCTGAATCACAAGCCTGTGACTAATCTTGTCAGAAACCTCTGATTTGCATGCTTATTCAGGGTCTCCATATTTCTCTTACTTCATGTTCCCTTTTAAATGGGAACTGAAGAGGTATATGGAGGCTGCCATATTTATTTCTTTTTAATCCATACCAGTTGCCTGGCAGCCCTGCTGGTCTATTTCTCTGCAGTTATCTGAATAACACCAGAAACAAGCATGCAGCTAGTCTTATCAGATCTGACTTTAAAGTCAGAAACTCTTGACCTGCTGCATGCTTTTTTAGGGGCTATGGCTGATAGTAGAGGCAGAGGATCAGCAGGGCTGCCAGGCAACTGGTATTGCTTAAAAGGACATAAACCTGGCAGCCTCCATATACCTCTCTCTTCAGTTGTCCTTTAAGGCACCGTCCGACAGTTGGCCCAGGTCGAGGCAATTATAATTTGCTTGCATAGGATTACACGTCAGCTACAGGAAACCTGACCATCACCATACTGCCAAACACATCATAGGGCTGGTTCACACTGCAAGCGCTTTTCTAAGCGCCAGTGATTTAGCTCTTGCCAATGTAATCCTGTGTTTGTTCTCACTGGAGTAATGTGATTTTATTTATTTTTTATAACCCATAGCATTGCATTGGCTAGAGCTTTTGAAATCACTGGCGCTTTAACCATTTCCCCTCCCCCGGGACGAGTAACTACGTCCCTGCAAACTGCCATAACTCTGCAGGGACGTAGGTACTACTACTACGGGAGGGACGTAGGTACTATGTCCCTCCCGCCACGCACCGCCCCGCCCCCCACCCACCCCGCGCTCGGTACCGCCGCTCGGTACCGCCGCTCATTACCGCCGCTCGCCCGCCGCTAGATCAATGAATGGGAAAACAAATCCCATTCATTGATCTAATTCCCCGTGTGAATGGCTGCAGCCGTCTATACAGACGGCTCGGCCATTCATTCATTCCGTGTGCGTAGTGCTTCCGTTTCCGTACAAACAGTACGGAGCTGAAGTCACTACTGAGGACATCTTGTGGCCAAATTGTAATATTACATCCCCTTTTTTTTTGTTTATTATCCCTAGTTACCTTTTTATTATTATTAACCCCTGACCTCCCACACTCCCCTAAAGTTACCATTTTTTTTAATTTATTTTTTTAATAAAAAAAAATTACAAAATTAAAAAAAAATACATAAATAGTTACCTTAGGGACTGAACTTTTTTAATATGTATACAAAAACTGTATACTACAATTACTTTATAAATTATGGGCCTGTAATTGGGGATAGACGCAAAACTTAAAAAAAATGCACCTTTATTTCCAAATGAAATAATGGCGCCATACATTGTACTAGGTTAAAAGTTTAAACGTTGCAATAAACGATACAAACGGGAAAATAAAATGTGTGGGTTTTAATTATGGTAGCATTTTTCATTTTGAAAATATAATGGCTGAAAACTGAGAAATATTTTTTTTTTCAATTTTTTTCTTATTCTTCTTATTAAAACTGAGTTAGAAGAAAATAATAACTTTTTAGCAAAAAGTACCCCCCAAAGAAAGCCTATACAGTGGCAAAAAAAACAAGATATAGATTGTTTCGCTGTAATAAGTAGTAATAAAGTTATAGGTGAATGAATGGAAGGAGCGCTGACGGGTGAAAACTGCTCTGTTTTTTTGAGCAGAAAAACCCTTTGAGGTGAAGAGGTTAAAAAGCACTGGTGGAACGAACCAGCCCACAATTGGAGCAATATATTCGAAATGGCAAGGGAATTTGGACGCCTTATAAATCCTGATGTGGGGTGACTGTCTCTTAAGGTGGCCATACACTAAGTGATTTTGGTAGAAAAAGATGCTGCAAACGTTACCCGATGGATTTTCGGCCAAAATCTGTGGAATGCGCCAGGCGGTGCAGTGTTTGACTTTGGGACAACAGATGTGCACAGTGTTGGTAGCGGAGGTTACCTTACCTGTTCACCACCTCCTGTGTACTGTGGCTTCTCTCATCTCTTTTGTCCTGGCGTGTAGATAGTTGTGTGTAGGGTACTGGCCACTGGGCCTCTGGTGTGTGTCAAGGGGCACAGGCGAGAGAAGACACAGGAGGAGGCACGCTGGCAGACATGTGAATGTAAGCTCTGCTGCAAATACTCTGAGTGACCAGGAAGTGTGTGTACACAGAATTCAGAATTCATGACAGTTTTAAGGTGTGTACACACGCGATATTGTAATGAATGGGTCCGTCAGACCCTCTCGCTGGTCGGGCGTTCTGCCGACAGTAGCGCGTGTGTACAGCCTGTCAGGCAGACTGATGAGGCTTATCAGTCTGCCGACAGCGCGTACACACGCACTACTGTCGGGAGAACGCCCGCCCAGCAGGAGGGTCTGACGGACCCATCCATTACAGTAGTGCATGTGTACACAACTTTATACTTGTTTTCAGTCTGTAAGCTTTTGTTTTAACTTTGACTTATGAGTTTAGTCATAGGATTAGAGGTGTGTTGCTGCTACATATGCTTTCTTCCGTGTTTGCAAGGAAGTAATTTGGATCCTGTAAGCCCCATACACACACCCAATCTTGATTGGCCAATTATACCACTTCCACGTAGTATGAGCACTTTCCTACACAATTTGTTCAAGGTATTCAAAGTCGATTGGCCCTTCTACTACAGTGAGCTGTTAAAATTGTTCAGTGGTTGGCCAATGATAATTGCATGTGTGTATGCATCCTTATATTCACACGCTAGATGACCCTCAGCTGATAATGTAGCAAAAGTACAACTGCCCCACACTCTGCCAAGCAATCTGCCACGGTGGTACGCAGTGCAACGAACCAGCCTATCGTGCTCGTACCGAACTACCTCGGACGCTGCTTGCTCATACGCTGACCTGTTGTCCTTTCTCTGTATTGGACAATACAGTCTGCAGTGTGCCTCTTCAGTGCAATGTCACTCTAATGACCAAGTAATAATAAAGCGTGTTATTATTTGCAAGTGTGTACGGATCTTTAATGTTGGGATTTTTTTGGGTTATCTTTGTTGTGGTAACGGCACACTTCAGGTGATGCAAAGAGCTGTCATATTAACAACTGTACTCAACCACTTCAGCCCTCAGTCGTTTTCACTTTATGCATCTGAGCACCTCCCATTCATTAGCCTATAACTTTATCACTACTTATCACAATTAACTGATCTATATCTTGTTTTTTTCCTGACACCAATTAGGCTTTCTTTGGGTAGTACATTTTGCTAAGAGCCACTTTACTGTACATGCATTTTAACAGTAAGAAAAAAAACTGAAAAAAATCATCATTTCTCAGTTTTCGGCCATTATAGTTTTAAAATAATACATGCCTCCATAATTAAAACCCACGTATTGTATTTGCCTGATAGTTTACCCTGTTTAAATTATGTCTCATTCATAATGTATGGCAACAATATTTTATTTGGAAATAAAAGTGCATTTTTTCAGTTTTGCATCCACCACTATTTACAAGCTTAAGGCTCATACACACTGGGTACGACCGTCGCCGCAACCGAACCGTCGCCCGTCGGAGCTGTCGCCAGGCGATTGACATGTTCAATCGCCGGCTACAGCTGTCGCCGCAACCTCGCCGGAACTGTCGCTAGTCCCGCATGTGTATGTGGGCTAGCGACAGCAACCCACACACAGCACACGGAGCTTCTGGCGGGGGGGAGGAACCTCGGCGACAGCTTCCGCCGCATCGCTAATCCCTCTGCTGCCGTGTGGATGCAGAGGGACTTGGCGACGAGCTGTCGCGCACACGCTCCCGTGTGCTAGCGACAGCTACAATTGTCCCCCCCTTGTGTACTTAGCTTAACCACTTGCCGACCGCACGCTTATACCGTGCGTCGGCAAAGTGGCAGCTGCAGGACCAGCGACGCAGTACTGCGTCGCCAGCTGCAGGCTGATTAATCAGGAAGCAGCCGCTCGCGCGAGCTTCCTGTCAATTCACGACGGGGGGGCTCCGTGAATAGCCTGCGGGCCGCCGATGGCGGCTCGCAGGCTAAATGTAAACACAAGCGGAAATAATCCGCTTTGTTTACATTGTACGGCGCTGCTGCCAATCAGCGGCCGGGGATCGCCGCCATGTGACAGGGGACGTCCTGTCACTGGCTGCACAGGACGGATAGCGTCCTGTG
>NC_090646.1:355761740-355779240 GCF_040937935.1 Hyperolius riggenbachi | reverse complement strand
TCCATTAGTGCGATCCGATTGCGATGCGATTTTAGTCAAAGCGCAATCGTCGTCCTGCCGCGTTTTGTATGCGATTGAGCTGGACTATGAGTATAGTAGCTAAATCGCATGGTGGAAATTGAAACGCGATTGCGATCGGAATCGCGATCGGAATAGCGATCGCATTTCATAGTGGAAAAGAGCTAAGAGATTATATTACCTATCTATTCTAATTAACATAACTAATGTAACTTAATGACAGTATGTTTGTTTAGGCTGAAGTTCCCTTTTAAGTGGTTAAATAATGCTTATAGAACATAAGGTAACTGGTTCCTAATGGCCTTCAAGTAACCAGGAACAATAAATCTTTTCTTGCTTCTAACCCAAGGACCGATGTCTGGAAACTATTTGCTTTTGCTGCCCCTAGCAAACAGTTTTTTTTTTCAGTTTGTATGCAAACCTACACTGTAAAAATGTTGGAGGTGGGACAAGTGTTTCAGGGGAACTAACAGATTAGCTCACATACAATGGGGAAAGGCAAATGCAGATACTCACTATACACCCCCTCAGAATAGCTAAGCAGCTCAGGGTGACTCGCTTGGTTATTTTGTTTTACTGGTCTAAACCCAATCCCATAGAGCCATATCAATCCATGGCATGCACTAGTGAGGACCAACAGTCCGAAACAGGCTGTCTGCATGTTGGATTGATGTGGCTCTGTAAAATGTATAAGCTATAGTCTTGCTATACACCAGCGGTTCTGGTTGTGAGCCTTGCTTCAGGGTGATAGATTATGCGTAAGCAAGGCATACATATGCTCAACAGTGGTCTTCTTTTATGCAGCACAATTGTTGAACAACTTCTGTTTTGAAACAGCTAAAAAAAGTGTTTTGCTATTGTTTAAAAAGCTGATAAGACTGATAAAGGCGCGTACACGCGACATACTTTTTTAAAACGACGGGTCCTTCAGACCCTCCCGCGGTGCGGTCGTTCTGCCGACAGTTGCACGTGAGTACAAGCTGTCGGCAGACTGACAAAATCTGCGCTGTTTCAACTTCCTAATCTATGGAAGCAGACATATTAACATCCTGTGCTTTCAAATTAGTCTGTCTGCCATGGCAGTCATGGCAGTCATCTGACACAGCTGAGGGATCGAATTACAACTTTTGATCACAGATGAGGGGGAATTAGACATGCTAAACTCTAAATACATACAGGGTGCATTTCTCTATGCTTTCCGTCCTGTGCAAGAGTTCAGGTCCACTCTAATAGGCAAAACAAATATATAAGCACACCTACTCGGGATTTATCAATTTGAATCAGTTAATTGGAGCAGATTTATCACAAACAAAAGAAAATGATTAGCAGAAACATCAATTGTTATGCAAGAGTTTTCCCTCAATTTTGCATGTAATAGTGTTAAATCTGCCCCATTGTCTTGTACCCATCTGATAATAATAAAAGCCTGCTTTTAATTCTTGCCGTGTGCAGAAAACCCGTACCTGTGGTGCTTAGATGACTGTGAATGCAGCTAAATTGTCTGTCGCCAGATCTTGTGCCATGTGGCATGTAGCATGTACCTCCACCCTACAGCTTTAGAGAATGCCTAGAACATTCTCTAGCTCTTGTCCAGTCAAATTCTTCCCAACACAGAGCAAGCCCCAGTATTACTAAATCATTTGTGACAATCTATGAAAAGCACATCTTCAATCTCACACTGGCATGTTACCAGCAAGCCTAAAGACTTGTACCCATGATGTGACTTAGGCTACTTGCACACCAAGACGTTGCGTTAGGTGCTACGTTAAGGTCGCATAACGTGCACCTAACACAACGTATGGTGCTGCAAGAGCCGACGGTAGAGTGAGCCGCGTTAGGCGGCTCTATCCCTATAAGGTCTCCCAGAGTGGCGCTGATTGGCCAGCGGGTCCACGTGATGCGGAGCGAGACACTCCGCATCACGTGGTCCCGCCGGCCAATCAGCGCCCGCCAGTGCAGTGAATATTAAGTAGCCATGTGCGCGGCTAAAAGCTGGCTCTCCCCGCCTCCTCTCCGCCCCCCACTGCGCATGTGCAAACAGTCTAACGCGGCTATAGCCGCTCCAACGCCGTAGCATGCTGCACTTTGCGGAGAACGTGCAGCGTTACATGTAACGCAACGTGGGCAGTGTGAACAGCCCACTTGTGTTACATTGCTGTGCGTTGGGGGAGTCTTGGGCTTCAATTCATCAAGCATTACCGCATTCGGTAATGCTGAAAACAGCTGACTTAACGAAGCACTTTAGAAAATGTTAATTCATCAAAGCTGTTACCGAATGAGAAGCTGAAATGACACAGCAATGAGATAAATTACCGACATGTGCTCAACAAATGTTAATTCATCAAGGTTCCCACATTCGCTAACACATTCGGTGTTTATCTCAAGCTCTCCCCTGTCGTTACAGGCTTCGAAAGCCTTCTGTGTGAATGTTTTCATGATTAGCAGGAGCAGGCAGCCAATAGAAACAGCCCCTGTTCTCCTGCAAGTGCCGCTGATAGGTCACACAGGCTTCTCCACACAAGCTTTCAGACCCCCCAAGCAGTGAGCAGAGTGAACGGGTCAAAATATATCCCCAGATTCCCTTCGGTGGTGTAACCCTTTCAGGCCCTGTTTGATAATGCAAAGATGCTGGTGGTGAAATCACCAAGCATGGCATTTGTAATGTCTCCAGGAAGTTTATCTACGTTGTGGCAAAGAAGTAAAATGTTAAGAAAGACTGATCGACAGATTCAGAGCAGCAGAGGCAGTATAAATAACAGTAACTATAACACCTTTACATCTAAAGGGATGTCTGGATGCCTTCTATTGTTATCAGCTTGTAACAACACATGGACATTCCAAGCTGCTCTGCACCACTCTGCTGTTATCTAACAGCCTTTGATGAATTGAAGCCTAGTAGTTCGGTAACTTAACGAACCTCTACCACACATGGGAAAATATTGATGAATTAGCACAGTGAAGTGTAAAATACCGAATGCGGTATTTTAAGGACTGGGGTTTTGTTATCGAACACCCTTTGATGAATTGAAGCCTTGGTGTGTAAGCAGCCTCAATGCATGATTTTTTTTTGACCCTCCTCTTTGCTGTGAGGTTTCCTGATCCATCTTCCGGCATCTTCAGATGAGTATTCAGCTTTAGATATATGCTAGTATGGTGAGGAGAGGTCTCTGCTTGATAGCAGGAAGGAGTCTGCTGGTATTAACCTCCTTAGGGCTTTTTCACATTAGGGCAGATTTTCTGCGTTTCAACGCAAAGGATAAAGTTTGCGTTACCCAAGGTGAAATGAAAGTCCATAGACTTTCATTTTAGCTTTCACATATAACGCAGCCTTTTTGTGCGTTGCGTTCCACTACACCCAGGCGCAGTTTTTTGGCCAACGCTAGCTTTATGCGTTACAATGTTAGTCAATGTAAAACGCACACTATGCGTGTTTTTAATCCGTTAACGCAGGCAATCAGTCCCAGAATGCAACAGAGGAACAATGTAGAAAGTTGAAAACTAAAAGAAAAAAAAATTATCTGCGTTTTCCTATGTGCTGTAACGCATTGAAAACGGATTAAAAACGCACACTCACTGCAGTGCAACGCATATCAAAACGCATTAAAACGCATACAACAAAACATATGCTTTGAGCGTTCTCCAACGCAAGCTCTGATGGCGCTTTGAGTCCGCAAGGAGAAAAGCGCAATATAAATGTTATTTGTCTTGTCTATTTGTCTTGTCTTGATGTGAAAGAGCCCTTAGCGGTATGCCCGACACTGTGTCTCTATATCTATATCTTGAAGTTCATCTAGTAATAATCAGTAATTTTATCTGTGCACAACTTGTGGTTAGAAATATTGTTCTTAGTTTATAAAGAGCTGACCTTTTACTGTAGTGCTTTACAGAATACAGTATATTAAATACTGTATTTAATGATTTTTTTTTTCCCTCAGCAAAGCTCACAGTTTAATGTTCCTGCCAGTCTAAGGTTGATATGCAGGGAGGACCATTTGGTTTTGGGATGTGGGAAGAATCTGGATTTCCAGAAGTAAACCTGTGCGAACCATGTGACCTATCATTATTTGTGGTCAACTCTGATTTGCCCCAACCAGGATAATCCTTTCATAACACATCCAGAGACTCTAAAACTAACCTCAGGCCCGATCACAATTGGCAAAGCATGTGATTGCAATTTTGCATAAAGATGTTCGCTGATTTTGTAGCAATTGCGTATTGCAATTCTCATTCCAATGAATTAGAATCCCAACACAATCAAAGGACAAATGCTGCATGCAGCACAATTGTGATCGGCGGAATTTGTAATCGCGCCGTAGCGTGAGTAATCACATTGGATTACTTGTGCTGCAGCACTTTGCTGATCGCCCAGGAATCAGCAAAGTACAAAATACAGGCTGAAAACACCAGAGTGAGAAGATAGAAATGGTCAGTGAGATGTTAATTTATAGCTGATGCAAATTTATGCTGCCTGAAAATTCTAATATTTAGAGTTATCTGCTACTTTGTTTGATTGGTCCAGTTCCCACATTCGAATCTCAGACAGGACTTGGAGTTTGTGTTAAAAAAGAAAACATTCAGACTTTTTTTTTTTTTTTTCCCTTGACCGCCTGTCTGCAGTTTGGTTATGGAAATGCATTATTGGTGATCACATTTTAATGTGCATGTTGTACATGTAAATCTGCATATGAAAACTCTGTTGTTAATATGAAAGCCCACTCAACATCCCTTTGAAGCTGCATACACATGTACAATAGTTCTTGACAGAGGTGGACAAGCATCTATTGTTTTCAGCAGCCCCAAACATTCATGCTATGCCAGCAGCTGATACTCCATAGTGCATCAACTCAGCTGAGGGTATTGTTCTTTCACTCTCCATCGATCGCCAGTCCATCATTCCCTGTCAGCTAGAAACCAGGCTAGTAATGTGTCTGCACAGAAGTCGGCCCAATTTTTGCCGAGAGATTGAAGTCCATGCACTACTTACAGGTGGCCTGGCTAATGCTGGATACACACGGTGCGTTCCCGCACTGGATGCGCCGCTCAATTCCCGTTTATTCGTGGCCGCTCGATTATTTCCGACATGTCCGTCAATTTGTCATACTTTACATGACAATCAATCTAACAATCATCGAAATGCTCGGAAATAATCAAGTGGCGCATCGAGTGCAGGAACGCACCTTGTGTATCCAGCATAAGATTCGGACTAGGGACTCAAGTGCTGCTACTATAACAAATGTTTTTGTTCTACTGGTATAAAATGTGTTGTGAGATATTGATCTAAACTGTATGAATCGTGTTTACATTTCTAATAAAAATTGGGTAAATTAATCCTGAACTAGCTGTGGTCAATTCTTAAGTTACTGTGTTTCTCTAGAGCAGAGATGTCCAAAGTCTGGCCCGTGGGCCATCTGCAGCCCACCAAGCTTTTTCTAGTGGTCCCTGGTGCTCTTCCTAGTTTTTATTTGCATGTTGCCCTGAAGGCAGGCTGTTGCTGGGGCAGGAACAGTTGTAATGATGTGGCTGGTGAGTTGCAGCAACTGGTGTCCAGGAGGCCACCACTCTCTCACCCAAAGTCACTGCTATGTCTCGTCCCCCCCCTTTCTTCCTGTTGACCCATAGTGTTTGCCACAAGACTACAGAAAAATGGCCACCTGAGTCTATACCAGCGATTGCTAACATTGGCACTCCAGCTGTGGTGGAACTACAAGTCCCATGAGGCATTGCAACACTCTGACAGCTCTAAGCATAACTCTGGAAGAATAACTGAGTCATGATGGGATTTGTAGTTTTGTCACAGCTGCAGAGTGGCAAGGTTAGCCGTCACTGGTCTATACCATGCACGTGGGGGGGGGGCGGACAGAGCGGCGACTTTGGGTGAGAGTGGCGGCTTCCTGAATAGGAATAGTCAATGAGATGCAAATAATTTTGAGTTGATGCAGCACTATGCGAACTTGTGTACTGCAGCTCAAAAAATGAACCTATCAGATCCTGCTGAGGTAAAATGTGATTGGTGCATTTGCAAGCTGCGTACATGAATTTGCATACAACATTTTCATAATCCTGCATTAACTCAAAATTCTTTGCATCTCATTGATTATCCATATTCCTGGACACTTAAGCTCCCCAGCCACATAATTGGCCTAGGATTCCTGTGCATGCTGAAGAGGAAGAGTGGCGGGTATAGACCAGTGGTCCTCAAACTAAGGCCCGCAGGCCGAATGTGGCCCCCTGAGGCTCTTTTTTTACCGGCCCCCCACACACACAATGTAATGCTTATAGATGCGGTCAGCTACATCTTTAAATATTGTTGGTACGCATATAGGATAGCAGTTCCACATTAGGTGACACTGCTGTCCAATTGAACTGCAGGTTGTCACCTGGGTATGCTTCACTGTCTGGTCCGCAAAGAATTGTACATCTTTACATCTTAACCACTTGCCGACCGCCCACAGCCCATGGGCGGCGGCAAAGTGGTGTGCAGAACGACCACAATATGCCCATCGGTGGCGGGTCGTTCTGCACTAGCTGGCCGGGGATCGCGCGCTGTATGTGCGCGCATCAGCTGGCATTAGGCTCCGCCCACCCGCAATGTCAACCCGCCGGCCAATTAGCAGCGCCAGCGGGTTGTTAACCCCCGATCTGCCACGTAGTAAGCGTATAATATGCTCTGTAATGTATACAAAGCGTATTATACAGGCTGCCTCCTGCCCTGGTGATCGCAGTGATTGAGGGACCACCAGGGCAGGAGGCAGCCCCCCTGGTAAGCACACTCACACACTGATCTGCCCTCTGATCGCCCACAGCACCCCTCAGAAACCCCCTGCCCACCCCTCAAAACCCTGTTTGCACCCAATCACCCCCTAATCACTCATCAATCACTCCTTGTCACTGTCAATGCTATTTTTTAGATTGGGCCCTAAACTGCCCCCTGGGGGCTCCTGATCACCCCCCCCCCCCCACACCCTCAGATCCTCCCCAGACCCATTACCCCCCCCCCCCCACCGTGTACTGTATACATCTATTCTCCCCTGTAATCACCCACTGATCACCCGTCAATCACCACCAGTCACTGCCACCCATCAGAACCTAACCTGCCTCTTGCGGGCATCTGATCACCCACCCACACCATCAGATCGCCCGCAGACCCACCCTCAGATCACTTCCAAAGTGCATTGTTTACATCTGTTCTCCCCTCTAATCACCCACTGATAACCCATCAATCACCCCCTGTCACCACCTGTCACTGCTACCAATCAGATCTGAGCCTAATCTGCCCCTTGGGCACCCAATCATCCGCCCACACCCTCAGACCCTAGCCCTAATCACCTAGCCAGTACATTGCTTGTGTCTATTCCCCCCCCTCTAATCACACCTTGAGACACCCATCAATCCACCTCCTGTCACCCCCCCAGCACACTTACCCATCAGATCAGGCCCTAATCTGCCCCCTGCGGGCTTCTGATCACCCGGCCAAACCCTCACCCGCCCCACCGCAGTGGCAGAATTTTTTTTTTTTATCTGATCACTGCTGGTCTCTACGACTAAATTGTGGCTGAGACCAACCGTTATGCCACACAATACGCTACCGCCAATCCAAGAAGCTATCATGCCCAGCCTTTTCGGTGGAAACCACTCCAAGTTTCCGAACATAATATTTTTTTTGGGGCCTTCTCCTTAACATGTGTCTAGTCAAAAATAATGTATTGCGGTCTTATTGGTCTACGCACCCAATACATCACATGCCCATGTTCTCTGCTGCCATGTCCAGGTCACGATTTGAGAACATCCTGTGCTTCCTACACTTCAGTGCCAATACAACCTGTCACCTAAGAGGCCACCCTGCTTATGACTGGTTCCACAAAATTCGGCCCCTCATAGACCACCTGTCATCAAAATTTGCAGATGCTTATACCCCTGAACAGTCATTTTGAGACATTTGGTTTCCAGACTACTCCTCACGGTTTTGGGCCCCTAAAATGCCAGGGTAGTATAGGAACCCCACCGTGACCCCATTTTAGAAAGAAGACACCCCAAGGTATTCCGTTAGGTGTATAAGTTCATAGAATTTATTTTTTGTCACAAGTTAGTGGAAAATGACACTTTGTTAAAAAAAAATAAAAAAATCAATTTCCGCTAACCTGTGAAAAAAATTAAATCTTCTCTGAACTCACCATACTACTAACGGAATACCTTGGGGTGTCTTCTTTCTAAAATGGGGTCAATTTTGGGGTTCCTATATTGCCCTGGCATTTTAGGGGTGCTAAACCATGAGTAGTCTAGAAACCGAATGCCTCAAAATGACCTGTGAATAGGACGTTGGGCCCCTTAGCACACCTAGGCTGCACAAAAAGTGTCACATGTGGTATCGCATGTAAATGACCATATTTTTTTGAAAACACCATTTACAGAGATCTTTCTCCCACCCAGCATGGGTATGTGTAAAAATACACCCCAAAACACATTATACTACTTCTGAGTACGACGATACCACGTGTGACACTTTTTTGCAGCCTAGGTGCGCTAACAACAACAACAACAACAAATAACATTTGTAAAGCGCTTTTCTCCCGTGGGACTCAAAGCGCATAAGCATGGCTCAGACCATCGTGGTACAGAGGAAGACATTTTATAAATCTGGAAATGCCAGGCTAAACAGGTGGCTTTTCAGTCTGGATTTGAATAGCTCCAGGGATGGTGCTGTCTTTACTGGGTGTGGTAGGGAGTTCCAGAGTGTAGGGGCAGCATGGCAGAAGGCTCTATCTCCAGATTTTTTGAGGTGCACTCTGGGAGTGACCAAGTTTACAGAACTTGCTGATCTGAGGTTGGGAGAGGTGTGGTGCAGCTTCAGCAAGTCCTTCATGTATCCAGGGCCTAGACTGTGCAGGGATTTGAATGTCAGCAGTCCAATCTTGAAGAGTATTCTCCATTCTACTGGTAGCCAGTGCAGTGAGCGAAGGATCGGTGTAATATGACAGTGGCGAGGCTGGTTTGTTAGCAATCTGGCAGCAGAATTCTGCACTAATTGCAGGCGACGCAGGTCCTTTTTGGGGAGGCCAACATAAAGGGCATTGCAGTAGTCCAGACGTGATGTGATGAAGGCGTGGACTAGGGTTGGAAGATCCTCTGGGGGAATCAGATGTTTAATCTTTGCAATGTTCTTCAGATGAAAGGAGGATTTAACTACAGATGAAATTTGGTTTCTGAAATTCAATTCCCCATCGATTAGTACGCCAAGGCTGCGCTAAGGGGCCCAACGTCCTATTCACAGGTCATTTTGAGGCATTTCTAGACTACTCACGGTTTAGGGCCCCTAAAATGCCAGGGCAGTATAGGAACCCCTCAAGTGACCCCATTTTAGAAAGAAGATACCCCAAGGTATTCCGTTAAGTGTATGGGGAGTTCATAGATTTTGTTTGTCACAAGTTAGTGGAAAATAACACTTTAAAAAAAAAAAATCAATTTACGCTAACTTGTGACAAAAAATAAAATCTATGAACTCCCCATACACTGAACGGAATACCTTGGGGTATCTTCTTTCTTAAATGGGGTCACTTGTGGGGTTCCTATACTGCCCTGGCATTTTAGGGGCCCTAAAGCGTGAGAAGTAGTCTAGAAACCAACTGCCTCAAAATGACCTGTGATATCCTAAAGGTACTCATAGGATGTTGGGCCCCTTAGCGCACCTAGGCTGCAAAAAAGTGTCACACGTGGTATCGCTGTACTCGGGAGTAGTATAATGTGTTTCGGGGTGTATTTTTACACATACCCATGCTGGGTGGGAGAAATCTCTCTGTAAATGGACAATTGTGTGTGAAAAAAAATCAAAAAAATATAATTTACAGAGATCTTTCTCCCACTAGGCATGGGTATGTGTAAAAAATACACCCCAAAACACGATACGATTTCTGTGGAGTACGGCGATACCACATGTGACCCCTTTTTGCAGCCTAGGTGCGCTAAGGGGCCCAAAGTCCTAGGAGCACCTTTAGGCTTTACAGGGGTGCTTAAAATTTAGCACCCCCAAAATGCCAGGACAGTAAACACAGCCCACAAATGACCCCATTTTGGAAAGTAGACACCCCAAAGTACTCAGAGTGGGGCATGGTGAGTCCGTGGCAGATTTCATTTTTTTATTTTTTTGTCACAAAGTGTCATTTTCAACTAACTTGAGACCAAAAAATAAAATCTTCCATGAACTCACCCTGCCTCTTAGTGAATACTTTGGGATGTCTTCTTTCCCAAATGGGGTAATTTGGGGGGTATTTATACTACCCTGGAATTTTAGCACCTCATGAAACATGACAGGTGCTCAGAAAAGTCAGAGATGCTTCAAAATGGGAAAATTCACTTTTGGCACCATAGTTTGTAAACGCTATAACTTTTTTACCCAAACCAATAAATACTGTATACACTGAATGTTTTTTTATGAAAGACATGTAGCACAATAAATGTTGACAAAAATGTATATAGAAATTTTACTTTATTTGAAAAATGTCAGCACAGAAAGTAAAAAAAAAATCTTTTTTTTTTTTTTTTTTTTTTTTTTTTTTACAAAATTCATGTCTTTTTTGATGAATATAATAAAAACTAAAAATCGCAGCAGCAATCAAATGGCACCAAAAGAAAGCTGTATTAGTGACAAGAAAAGGAGGTAAAATTCCTTTATGGCCCATACTCACGAGGGACTTTTGTCGCCTCAACACGCGGCGCGCGCGTGTTGCGGCGACAGGTCGCCCGTGAGTATGGGCCGTCGCACGCGCGCGCACCCCGAACTGTCGCCCGCCGCTCATGTCGCCATGCGATTGAAAGTTTCAATCGCATGGCGACAGTCGCCGCCGCACCTCCCCCGCAACTGTCGCTAGTCCGCGTGAGTACGCGGACTAGCGACAGCAACCTCCATTGTATCAAATGGAGCTTCCGGCGGGGGGAGGAGGAACGTCGGCGACAGCTTCCGCCTCGCCGCTGGTCCCTCTTCCGCGTGTGTACGCGGAGGGACCTGGCGAGAAGCTGTCGCCGGCCTGTCGCCCACACGCTCACGTGTGCTGGCGACAGGCAACATTTGCAGCCCGTGAGTACGGGCCTTTAGATAGTAGGTTGTATGACCGAGCAATAAACAGTTAAAGCTGCAGTGGTCTGAATGGGAAAAAAAGGCTCTGGTCCTTGAGGGGTGAAAAGACTGCAGTCCTCAAGTGGTTAATACTATGTGTACTCCGCCCCCCCCCCCCCCAGCAGTCTGAAGTATGTTGACCTGGCCCTCAACCCAAACCGTTTGGGGGCCCCTGGGATAGACAGAACTTCTGACTTGTTGGGTGAAGGAGGAAGGAGAACGACCACTATAGCTGCAGCCACCACTCTGCCTAAAGCAGCCAACAATTAGCAGCTGTTTCTGTGTCTGCTTTAGCCGCCACTATGCTAGCAGTAGTAGCAGCTACTACTGTGCCAGCAGTAGTGTCTAACGGAGATAACCAGACATTTAGCAAGATGGGCAATTTGCAAAAATTGTGTTTAATGTTGCTAGTTTGAACCCCTAGCAGTCTGAAAAACCACTATGGCCCTCAGTCTAAAATGATTGGACACTCCTGCTCTAGAACATATATAAAGGCCTGTGTACACAAAGGATGGATGTTGCCCTATGGGGATCGGTACCCGATGCCTCAGACAACATCGCTGGGCCAAAGCTGTTCATGCATTCTGTTGCTATGGGGGGGCACACAAAGCAGTGCAGATATCACGTGGCGAGCGCAAAAAGTATTGGCTCCACTCCGAGTTCAGCCTGGCCGGTCGGGGCTCTGTACGCATGCTGGCTTATCGGCAAAGGCCGTCTTTGTTGGCTGTGTACTTTGTGTGTATGGGCCTTAAAGAGACTCTGTAACAAATTTTTCAGCCTTAGTTCTTCTATCCTATAAGTTCCTATGCCTGTTCTAATCTGCTCTGGCTTACTGCAGTCTTTCCTAACTGCACTGTCTCTGTAATAAATCAATGTATCTTTCCTCTGTCCTGTTTGTCGGGCTAAAGCTTGATTGTGTGGAATGTGCAGGGCTGCTTGTGATTGGTAGAAGCGATACACACCCTCTGCAGGCCCCCTGCATACTCTGAATGACTCACACACTATGCTTAGCTGAGCCTATTAGAAGCTGGTTAGTTTGTTTGTAAACATTGCCTAAAACTGTTAATTACAAGCCAGGATTGCAGCAGAGAGTGGCAGAAACAGCACAGAGGGGCACAGGAGAAAATAATGAATAGAATGGTATGCTTTTTATTGTAAGAATATTAGAGTACAGATTCTCTTTAACACCGTGACTGCTGTAGCTACTGCTTCTGTTTCTACTGTCTTTACCTGCCAATGTTCATTGTCTGTAGTCTAGATAAAATGTTTTGCTTTTTTAATCCTTTAATAATTTTTTTTTTATTATTCTATTTTTTTTTTTTTTTATTCAGCATCCTAATATCTAGACCTACCTTCTTCGTAAAGTACGGAACTATTGTCTTGGGCTAAGCTCACACTGCACTGCAAATCCATTGTCTGCATTGCAGTGAAGAAGCATAAAGCCTAATCTAGACGGAGCGATCCGGCGGCTTGATTAGCCGCCGGATCGCCTCTTCCGCATCCCCGCTCGTGCGCGCGTGCGTCTGATTCGATACCCGGTTGTCCCCGCCGGCGCCGCTTATCTTCCACTCAATTCCCCGCTATTGTCCGCTCACGGGGAATCGAGTGGTGGCAAGATCGGACCTGTCTGATCTTCTCAATCGAGCTGCATTAGAGGCTCGATAAGTAACATGGCTCTGTGTGTACCTAGCTTAAGGTCCCGCATGTCTTTTTCTGGACAACAAACACATAAGGGACACGTCCACTATGGTCTCCCTTGCTGTATGCACACCAACTGATACCAAATCAGAAGTGGACAGACACAGCAGATTGTACATTGGGAACATGGATGTTCAGTGGATCCAGTCTGATATAGTGTGGACTTTGACAGTGCCGCCTAGCATGATTTCAGATTACCTAATATACTGGATGCTTATAGACAAAGTAGCACAATCAATACTTGGTGGTTGGTACACAATTAGGACATCTAGAGCTGCCCTGCCCAATTAAAGTCATGTAAATCGGCTCAGTTGTAATGATGTCGTAACAGTAATAATGCTTATGTCATTTTAAAGGCACAGGTTTTTAAATATTCTTTCTCATAAACTTCTCTCTCTGATAATTTCAGTTTCAAGAGAGTAATTCAGGCCTGGTAAAACTGCAGGTGCCAGGTAGCACAGACTTCATTAAAATTGCAGCAGGCTCACACTAGCCTAGCGACTGATTTTGTTGCATTTTACAAAGCAATTCTTCTGAGTGTTTTTGAAGGTCTGCAGTTTTGTAACTTTCCTTCATGCTTAATCACTCAGAAAATGCTGCATATAGCATGCAACACTGTCACCCTCAGGGCTTTGCTGATCTCCGGCAATCAGCAAGTGCACCAAAAGCATTGCTAGTGTGAACAAGCCCTTAGGCACACTGTGAGCGCTCTGAGTGCTTTTCTGACCATCAGCACTGTTTGAGCATTTTTTTTTAAAAATGCTCCCATTGACTTGCATTAAAATTGCTGCAATCTCTCAATTTTTTTGAAAAACCGTGATCACTACTATTTTACTGTGATTTTAATGCAAGTCAATGGAAGCGTTTTTTAAAACCGCTCAGACAGCGCTGATGGTCCGAAAATTTCTCAAGTGTCTCAGGCCTTACTGTTGTTGGACTGTGTTCACTTATAGGTCTTTTGCTCTGCAGTGAGATAAAATGCACTGTGGACACTGAATGGATGGGGCAAAGCCAGAAATTTTATTTTGCTGTGGGCAGGCTCCCATACATCTATTTGTAACAGTGAACTTGATTGCCATTCATAAAATGAGTGGCATGCTGCAGCGCATCCATCTTGGAGGGGTACAGCATATTCATAATAATATTGATGCAGTTCTGCTCTGGCGGGGTCTGTTATAATGTGAATCCGACCTTCATTAGGGCTGACCGTGAAAAAATTATTACTCATCTCGAGGCATGCAGACCAATCCAGGAGAAATAGGATTTTTTAAGGCGCCAGCTCAGTTGAAAGAATTAAAGAAAACCTCATTTAGGTATTTAGGTTTTTTTTTTTTTTTTTTTTTTTTGAAAGCATCTTTGGTACTGATATTTACCATATTTACCCCTGGTTGTCAGCAAGGCTGTGGAGTCGGTACAAAAATCTTACGACTCCTCAGTTTATGAAACCACCAACTCCGACTCCCCAAAACTGCTCCGACTCCTTAGTCTAATACTTACCAGGGCTGTGGATTTTGTACAAAATCATCCGACTCCTCAGTTTATGAAATCTCCGACTCTGGGGAACCCAAAATTACTCCGACTCCACAGCCCTGGTTGTCAGTGGAACAGCCTCCTACAATTTCATATTAGATTCCTAACTTCCATATTAATCCATCTGAGTGGTTTACTAAACTATTTCTTTGGGTTTCTATTGCTTGCACTTAATGATCCACTGGACTTCCCAAAGGCTCCTATTGTTAAAGTTCGTTTTACTCACTCGGAATGTAAAGGAATCCTCATTTCTCTAGTAAAACATGTAAAAAGATTGTCGTCTTTGTTAGGCTGCTGCAATGGATGAAAACAGTGATTTAATTTTGAAAGTTATTTCCCACGCTAAAATAGCTGCTTGAGGGAAGACATTATGTTCTCTGGGTAGATGGTCTTGGCCTGTGTAGCTATTGCCTGGTGCGGGGCTGGGATAGGCAGACATGTTTGGATGGACTCGCACCCCATAGTTCTCTAAAAACACTATTTCAGGCAGAATGGAAGTGGAATATAGGCGCTAGAGAAGAGGGCTACATTATGCGTTTATCATAACGGTTTCCAACATTTTTAATTGTTGTACACATTGATGAAGGCTTAGGTTTATGAAAGGTGATATTTAAACCATCATATTTGACTGCTTAGAGAGGTGTTTTATTGATGACTAGACTGTGTAGCCTTGCTGCCTGACCTTATTCGACTGCCTGTTTAGGCTTGGTTCAGATGGACGGCTGCCAGCATCAGTCCCCCATCCTCTACTGTTGGGATCCACCTAGTCCTGTATTCTGATGAATTACTATTCATCAGAATACAGGACTAGGTGGATCCCAACGGTAGAGAATGGGGGACTGATGCTTGAAGCCGTCCATCTGAACCAAGCCTAAATCTCAATCTCAGGTTTACTGTCAATTGTGTAAAGGCAGCCATACACTGGTCGATTTTGCCATCAGATTCGACCAACAGATAGATCCCTCTCTGATCGAATCTGATCAGAGAGTGATTGTATGGCTGCCTTTACTGCAGATTGTGAATAGATTTCAGCATGAAACTGATCACAATCTGTGAAGCTGCGCCCCCCCCCCCCCCCCCCCACACACACATACATTACCTGCTCCGTGCTGGGTTCCGGACCAGCTGCAGCTTCATTGAACTGCCTGTCCGGGGAAGCTTAAACAGTAGAGGGCGCTCTACTGTTTAAACTTCCTGCCGGGACAGGAGGTTTTATGAAGCTGCAGCCGGTCCGGAACCCAGCGCGGAGATGAAGCCGCGGGGACAGAGGGGGACTCGCGCCGGCCGGAGCAGGTAATGTATTGCCACTAGCGTCGGTTGTCGGGCAATTCGAACGCCGCTATCGACGCACTCCCGACCCGCCGGCAATAGACCAAAATCTTCCGCAGGGACGGAATGACGGGAACGATTGATTACGGAAGGAAATCGATCCTTCTGTCAGCGTTTGCCCAACGATTTCACAGCCGATTCGATCAGTGATCGAATCTGCTGTATATCGGCGGGAAAAACGTTAGGTGTATGGGCCCCTTAAGTGCCGCAATAGAATTTTCTGAACGCTGCATGTAGTTTCTAGCATTGGCTGCGTTTGTGGTTTTGTATCCCCCTATGGCTCAAAATGCGTTCTGGTGATGAACAGAAGGGAAACTATCAAACACTTTTTATCTCCGTTGCAGAAAAACGCTTCATATTGGCAAAAAGAGCAGCCGGCAGTGTGAACAAACTCTTAGCCTGGCTTCTCATGGCTGTTGATTATGTGGGGTTGGCATTGCCTTGATGTGGATTGCTGGTGATTTACAGTAATTGCTGAGCTAGTGCTGGTTTTTACTAGGCTTGTGTGATGTTCAGGGGGGGGGGGGGGGGGGGTGTCCTTATATTTATCTATTTATTATATTTTGTCTGTGGAGAGTACTGAGAAGAGGTGATGTCGTCATCTTTGCTCCTGTGACACATGTCCTGTGTCGCAGGCTGGGAGCTGCTGGTGTTGACAACATACTTTTTTTTTTTTTTTTTTTTCTGGAATTCAGCTCTAAGGCAGAAAATTGTAAGAGTAAAACTTGCACTGTTTAGAAAAGTATGTTAAAGGAACTATACTGCCCATAGCCATTTTCTGTCCACCACGTAGTCAATTTTTTATTAGGGCATACAAAGAATAAAAGTATTTTATAGAAGTTTTGCATCCAAAATTGTGCTCAAAGAATTTAATATGATACAATGCAGGCATAATACATCGCACACATCACTGCAGGTTAAAACACAAACATTATTCTTATAGCATGAAGAATTGCTATGCACACGTTATGCAGAAGTGCAATATAAGTGCGCTTTGGATAACTTGATCCGTTACAATGCAGAGAAGCAATTGTGTGAGCAGTAAAGGATACCCGAGGTGACATGATAGACATGTGTATGTACAGTGGCCTAGCACTCTAACTATGCTGTCTTCATCTTTTTCTGCCTGAAAGTGTTAAACGTCAGGTTTGTAAGTGGCAGTTCCTGTCAGGACTGGGTCAGACTACAGTGTGACCCTCACTGATAAGAAGTTACAACTATGAAACCCTTTCCTAGCAGAAAATGGCTTCTGAGAGCTGGAAAGGGATAAAAAGGGTCAATAGTTTATAGATTTCAGCTCTGGCATACTTCAATGAATGTCATTGAGCAAAACAATAAAACGAAGGCCTCTTTCACAGTGGGACGTTGCGTTTGATGCAACATTAAGCTCGCATAACGTGCCCCTAATGCAACGCATTGAAATGCTATAACTCGGATGTTATAGTACATTCTTTAGTCCTGCGTTTGGTGCGCCGTTTTCGTCGCACAGTGATGGAACGAAAATGGCGCATGCGTTGCATTTTAAGAAAAAAAAACAAAAAACCTTACTGAGCATGTGCAACACAACGCAGCAAACGTATTGCTAAACGCACAGCATGCAGCACTTTCTAAATATTGCTACACATTACACACAATGCAACATGTGCACTGTGAATGTCGCACAGACTTTGTATTGCTGTGCGTTTAGTCTGCGTTATAAAATTTTCTAACGTGCGACTTTAACGTCGTACTGTGAAAGAGTCCTTCAATCAATCTTACTGTGCTCCTTCTCTCCCCATGCCCCCCAGGCTCTAAGATGGTACGCAGACTAACAGACGC